>NC_133483.1:16310208-16347167 GCF_025370935.1 Choristoneura fumiferana
AAATATCGTCGGCCTAAATCGCAAACCTCGTAACTCAATCTGATCAAATTTACAGGAGACACAAAAAACTTCACTACCAAAAATTTTGCATGAAGACTTGCTAAGTTTTTTTTTACATAATGTTAAATTAAATTTAGCCGTCAGATTGTTAAGACCTATTTTTTTTTTAAATAACCTGGACCTGGAAATTTTGGAGTTAAGAGTTTTTCTTGAAAATTTTATAAAGCAAATCGGGAGTTAAGAGTTTTTGCTATAAAAATAGAGGTAATTTTTTGATCTGAACAAGGTAATTATTTACATGATTAAGTACATGAGTTTGGCTCAGGTGAAGATAATGAAGCATGATTATTTTTGGCTGAATTAATTTGATGCAAACTAGCGGGCGATACACAATGTTCATGCTGTAAGGCTGTTGACATTTTTCTTGTTCAGGAAAGCTCTGAGAACTGCTGGTTTATGACGTGATGAGTGGATTTCGTGGCTTGAAAATCGATTTTTTTCAAGCTCTTGAAACTAGCTGGTGACACACAAATCAAAGGATTAAAAAGTAAAAGTAACGGGTTTCCCTAGGCTTTTTTTTACCTTGACATTACTACAATATTTTTTCATTATATAATGTACCTAATAGTTATTTGAAACTTCATACAAAAGGACTTTGCCCCGTACAGCTGGATTTAGGTAAGTAATAAGAAAATTAAAAATATTTAAATTAATTAAATAATCCGAGACAATCACAGGCACCCTAGCAGTGCAGAATAATGGTTTTAGATTTTACGTTACAGAAAGGTAAAAAGGTTTTGAGCCATGAGGTGCGGTGTCCAAGAGAAATAAAGGCTTTTTCCTAATGATACAAAGAAAGGACAATACAGACGCAATATGAAGTAATAAAATCTGTTCATATTACGACTATAAAATAACAATATCATAGTACCTATTGTCTCTTTGTCAAGGAGGTGTACTTAAGAAACTACTTATCTAGTTTCTTATCTTATTATATAGTCCTTATTATCTGTATTCTTAGTAGTTTCTTAGTGGCTTTTCTAAGCCACTTTTTTTTACTTTAGCTTTAAATATTATTTGAGAGTAATTATCTTGAACATATCTTGTTGAAATGTGTTTTTTCATGCTTTTTGTAACTTCACTTCCTTTACTCTATTTTCATTTCTGCTAAAGTGAAATAATAATGAATTGCGACCCTTTCTTGTAGTCAGATTTAGTACTTGTTTGATTTGTGATGGCAAATTTGGTACATTTTCAAAGTTCAAACGTATACGAATAGGACAATACGAAGATAAAGTATTTTCAAGATTGTTTTACAAATGGCTTGTTAATGAAAAAATCAAACATCAGATATTTCAAAGGACTATCGGAAAATGGAAACGATGGAAGAGTTACATTAACACCATGCAAATTACTAAATTAAGCACTTTAATACACCCTAATTGTGTCCCGCTGAGATAGAAATAACAAACGCTGATTGTTACAATTAAGATATACTCGTAATTAGTAGGCGGAGTAGGTACGCTCAGCCTCGGGACGATGCCGCGACGAAATTACAAGCCTTTTCATTTTTGTTCTTGGCAACAAGATTCGTTAAAGGGGATTGAATTATGTCCACTTTGTTCTTCGCCTTCCAAAGTCATAACTTGATTTCTAACTTTGAATAAGACGTTTTTGAAATTAAATATGGTAATTGTGTTGAAAATATCGAATACAAGCATACAGGTTTTGTGTGAAATCTTGAACTCGCCCGTAGATTTACTAAATATTACCAAGTTAGGTATTTGGCATAAATCAACCAAAATGTTTGCTTCAAATGAAATTAAAGACAAGTCATTTTCAAATTATAACATTTAGTAAACCAACAATACATAAAAAATAAAAATAATACTTCAACGTTTTATTAATTTACTAAAGTACCTTGTACAATTTAAAACGTTCAATAAAAAAGCAAGCTTTTAAAATAATCAGTGTAAGGCTTATCATTAAAAAAGTTTTATTTTGATGATATTTTTTTATAAAATTCGCGAATTCGCGAAATTAATTCGCGGGTGGAGGTCGCACTCAACGGAGTTTTTTTTTCAAAATGGCCGCGCCACTTACGAGATTTTTAAAAATGGCGGATGCCAACCGAAGGACGCCAACGGGTGTACTCAACGATGAGCCAATTTATAAAAAAAAAATCGGTGACTCACAGTTCTAAATATGTAACGCTTCCGTTGTTGTGATTTTTCGTAACAACCTATATACATACATATATTTTAGAATTCAGTAATAGTACATTATTTACTACACCCTATCTATTGTGTGATCCATGAGTTATATAGGTACAACATATAAGAGTAAGGGGCTGTTTCACCAACCATTGATTAATTTTATTTGACGGATAAATGTGATGCCGTCTTTGTCTATTCGAACAAAAAAACCAGAGACGGCATCACATTTATCCGTCAGATAAATTTAATCAATGGATGGCGAAACAGGGCGTGAGAATATTAAAATAAGAATGGTTTAAATTACCTGATAGAATAGATAAATACACATACAGACACACTGTCTAAATATACACATGCCCAACCAGCCAAAATGGCCGCCACTGAGCTATGTGTCATGAAAAGATCTGGGGATCATGTCACTGCGTTTACAGAACGTCAGCATTTAATTTTTTTGGGCAGTGGTGGAGACGTAACGCGTTAAAAACGTGACGCATGGCGCCTTTTTGCTTTTACGACGTATCAGAGTTTGGGAACCGGTGTAGTTGATCCATTTATTCTTCGACCTATCTATCCACACGTGCGATTTGTCTCGTCACACGACGGAGACGTTCCATTTGGGTTTAATGTAACAGGTAAGGTAAGACAAATCGAAAAAATGTTGGTACTTTATTAAGTTCTAGCCTTGGTTCTATTGAGTCTATTGAGTTTGTTTCTGATGTCCTTTCGATCGTTCAAAGGTTAAAGGATAAGTTCGCTTTTGTATATACATCTTTTTCTCTTGTTAACAGTTATTTTCATATGTTTTATGTACAATAAAGTAAATAGTAGAGACGGCGTTATTTCACTATACGCTTGTAAGACCGGTGACTGACGTGCACGTTTATAGGGATTCGTATCCAAAATATGTTAATAAGACTTTAGATCATTATAGGACCACGATAAGATTGAGAATGACACATTTAACACTTCATATAATTTTTTGACACAAGAATGGAATAACAGTCAGTTTCATTCTCAGTCTCAAAGTGGTTTTATAAAACATATAATTTAAAATGGCTCATCTTTCAATAGTTGCTGATTATTATAATGTTTTGAACTGACGCAATTTTTACAGTGGTACACCTTCGATTTGCCTATAGTTATTTTATATTATTATCTGTATTTTTAATAGCTTACATAATATTAATAGTACAAAATATTTTTGCTACCTATCTGCATACTATAAGGAAAATGCTGATTTACTAAATTATCATTATCAACGTCCAGCCTGAGCCTAAAACTAAAATTTGGCATATATTTATGTGAATCCCCTTTATGATGTAAACAAAGAATAAGGATGAAGTACAAATTGATTAGCTGTTACAGCTGTCCTAAACATTATTTCCCCCTTGAAGAGGAATGTACCTAACGCTGGAGTTCACATAGAGATCTCCGCCTCGCATCCGTTAAAAATACTCCAATTCTAAGACAATTTGTCACTTTTTTCAATCAGCGTTACCTCACCTCCTGAGGTAATCCCACCCTTGCCACACAAAGGGCAGAATCTATCCATCAATCAGGGGGCTGCATTGTGCCCGCTCTAGAGTAATCAGTGCGATGAATGGCTGCTGGCGTTCGCTAGTTATCCAAGGGATGTATAATGATAATCGATTATGAATTAAAAAGTAACAAATTAAAAGGAAAATGGGTTCCAACTAATAAAGAGTGCTGAAGTGTCGTTCGTATGAGCCACTGTTCTTTAGCCATTTTGCTATTTTTTTTATTTCGTGTTTACTCGTATATAGAATAAAATAGAATTGATTTATTTGGTGATAAAAAAGTTTGTATATGAAATATTAATCTAAATCTCGTAGCAAAGCACCAAAATGGATGCCACTCAGCAAATGCCGATGTCTGAATTTCTTCAGTCATGTATATCTTCAAAAGTGTTTTCAATATTATTTTTAAAGAAAATAAAAATAAATTGATTATTACGATAAGTTATTCTACAGAAATAAATTTCTGCCGTTTGACTTATGCTTCGAACATTCCCCGTTCGTTATGGTTTCGCTGTCATAATGGCAAAACTGTACGTGGCGAGGCATTGGCAGGCCTTCCACTAGCTATATGAACTGCATCGCGAGAGTTGCAGACAAAGACTCTTCGTACTAAAAGCTGTAATTGGAAATGAGTGTGTGTACATAATTATCGCGTTGATAAAGAGGTAGAATAAATTCGAATCAAGCCGTGAAAATATCAGTCGCAAGCGGAGAAAGTTAAGTATCCTTGCAAAATTACCGCACGGGTGAAATTTTCGACTCAAAAAAAAAAATCAAATGATTTATTCAGTAAATAGGCCGCAATGGGCACTTTTATACGTCATTTTTTAAACTACTAGCGCTTTCGGAAAGACCATCATTGCCAAGAAGAATGCGCCGCAAGAAACTTGGTAGAAACAAGAAGCTTGACTGCTTGTGAAGAATAATTCTCTTCTCAATGGTTATGCTCTTAGCAGAGCGTTCACTATCAACAGCTGGTCAGTTAAGTGCAGATGTTGCTCGCCGTATGACCATAGTAAAATAGGAGAAGTAATGCCGCACGCACACACTGATAATTTTAGAGTAAGGTTTGCATCCCGTAACAGTAATTCAGTAATTCAGATATATCTAACAAAACCTTATCTATTTTAAACATTTTATAAAATATGCGGAGTACATAATAATAATATTTCCTTGCCAAAACACTAATTAAAGTAATCCTTCGGGATGTATTAACGCTGTGCATTTATAGGGTTAATTAAATGTCGCCATTATGTATTTCGGGTGACAGCCTGTCTGTTGGATACAGCGCAATCTACTTAATGATTCAGAGTATTCGTAATTTTATTAGGACTTACTTACACAAATTAATCGTCTAAAACTTCTGTGACGTTCATTGTAGTATTTTATGAAAGGAACAGTATGAGTGTAGCGGATATCGTAAGGAGGTCCCGCCGCGAGCTTTTTAGACGAGTCTATACAACCTATAGGCACACCGGTAAGACTCATTTGAAGGGGGTTGATGCATCCTTATAATTATCGGTTTTATTATGAATTATGGTAATTTTTTCTACATTCTTTTTGTCAGGAGAGTACAAGTTCACCTCTTTGCACCTCTAGTAAGAAAAAAAGAACGAAAAAAGGAGGAGACCAAGGTTAAGGTATACAAACCATATGTAATGGTGATTTACAAATGGTGGAATTTGTATGCATTCTCGCGCGCCCGCCGCGAGCCGCCCCGGGCCGCCGCGGGCGCTGCCATACAAATTTCAATTCTCGTCTCGCCTCGCCGGTGGAAAACCACCTTAATACATGAGAAATTAGCTTAATGTCATGTGAAGAGATCAAAGAGACAACGCTTAAAAGGGAAAAATGGAGACAAATTTATTAGCTACAGTAAAAGCATTTGTTACTATATTAATTAGTAGATGAATAATAACGGAATTTCTAATACCTTTAAACAAGCAATTCAATTCTCGAATCTCGGAAACGGATTCGATTTCGATAAAATTTAGTATGTATGGTTTTCGGGGATGACAAATCGATCTAGCTTGGTCTTATCTCTGGAAAAAACGTTTATTAACGAGTTTTAGCCCAAGCAAAGCTCGGTCGCCCAGGTACTGGTCATTTATACGAATAATTTCGATCCAGTGGCAGATCTTTCGGCGGCTCGCGCTGAGATGGCGAAGGAAGGTGAACTTACCCAATTTCACCGCCAACCTCTTGACTGGCCACGGCTTTGATGAACAGTAATGAATGTACGTCGCCGCTTATGTATGCACACGCACATGTATGAATTTTGATGGAAGAATTAGACCTACTTTTTATTTATGAGAATTTTATGGTTGACACAAGGCGAGCTGAATAATATTTTAAACAATTTAATGACAATGACATGACAAAAACGTGTGGCATCAGTGGCTTCAGCCAGCGTTAGCACATGGCAATACGGCGCAACCAACCTCAATCTTATGGAAACTGATTTCCATGACTAAACTCTGCATTTTTTTGCCAAATGTGAAGTAATGAATACACAAAATAATTAGTTACCTAATGCACAGTCAATGCGCAGCCAAAACTACTGGAGCTTGAAACGTGGCACATATTCGTATACTCGTATTCGGATCAAAGAAGTGCACTAAGAAAGGATTTTCATATTCCTACGGGATAGAGATATAGCTTATTTTTTTATTCTTCTACATACATGGACAAAGCCGCGGGCAGAAGATAGTAGGTATATTTAAATATTAATAAAAATTGCACCGTATTCTTAGAATATAAATATTCAATGTACATTTTTTCCATGGCTAAGCAAGTTAAGGAGTTTTATAAAATAAATAATTCAAGAGGCGCCGAGCATAAGGCAAGAAAACGTCCAAGTTTTATCCTTACATTAACTTGCTTTTATTTATTATATTTTGTTGGCTGAATAGCCTAATCCTGTGTCACCTTGACTAGGAAACTAGAGGTCTGTGTTCGATTCTCGTGAGAAGTCCAATGTGTGATGAATTCAGTCCTATTATTTTTATAGTTTGTGGAAATGTTTGCAACTAAATGTGGCACACAGATAACTTACACATCTGCTTCGTCCCGGCAACGGCCATTCCACTGAAAGATGGTACCGTAACATTTACTTTTAAAATTATCGTAAGTAGCTATAACTCTTAAAATAATGAATACTTACACCATTTTGTGTTGTTTAGTAAGGCACATTTCTCTGTGTTATTGATCAATTTTTATTGATCTCAAATCTAAAAATCTTAGCATTAACTGAAAATAAAACTAACTTTCACCGCCATTTCTTCTTTATTTGCAGTTTTCGACCATTCAATAAAAGTAGAGAGGATAAGCTCTGATTTAAGCGAAATAATACGATTTGCGTAAGTAGATTCAACTTGAGTGTCTAAACTCGGCTGATTAAATTTTAACTGCTTCAAAATTAAATTACAACCTTAATTAATGGGGCTGTTCCAATCTGAAACCCAAATAAGGCCAAGGTTTGATAATAGTATGACTGGTTCACTTTTCGCAGAACTATTTTTTCACAAATATTTCATTTACCAACAGAACTGTTTTATTTCCTAACTCATGATTTTCTCTGAAACCATTTTTTTTGAACTTTCATAACAAACCTCACCCAACCTACTGTGCTCTATAACGCCATAAGAAAATACACTGTGATATTTTTTTATTTATGAAACATTTGGGAAAAATAATTCTGCAAAAAGGCAGGATACCAGTATGATTTTGTACAAGGTTCACTTTGTTATAGAAAGACAGACAGTGTTTAGCGAAGAGAAAACTTAAATCGGTTGAAAATTGGACTTATAGTGCTTTTAATATGTTTCATAGTTTACAAATGATCTATTTATGTAGTCTTATGTATAGTAATAAAACTGTGTAGTATATCTTTGTAGCGGTCCGAGGGTCACCAAGGTCACCAAGGGTCAAAATCAGCGCTGGGGTGTTTATTATTAACGCTTCAGCATTATGCTGAGCCAGTGTCCGATTCACAACCTTTGTTGTCTATTTGTACTTAATACTATTGTTGTATCTTGTGTTGTGAATAAATGTATTTTCTTTCTTTCTTTATTTTCTTTCTTTTTTTGAAAAATCTATATAATTGTATCCTTCTCAAACGCTTTACTCTTTACTTTACTTTTGTTATAGCCTAAATTGAAAAAAGATATTTTGACTTCGACTTTGACTCTATGCAGCAAATACGGCGCTACTTGCGTGTGACGTCACATGCAAGTATGTCTTTCTCTGTCTAATTTCTGTCGAATTTCAAACCTTTATAACTTTGTTATTTGTAAAGGTAGCTTAAAAATTGTTTATCTATTCGGTACGACACGATACGATACGATTACGAGTATCAAGTTTTAATTTATAAGAAATATAAAAAAATAGTCAAATACCGTAGTATGCCGCCAAGTAGCTGTGCGTTTGCTAAGAGAGCCGGTGAAATTACAGGCACATACTCGTATATTAAGTATTCTATATTAACTATTGCCCGCGACTCCGTCCGCGTGGAATTCTAATGTGTTTCATAAAAAAAGTGTCCCAATTCGGGCGTTTCTATCGTCAATATTTATTTTACTCCGAAAAGCTGCTCGCAGGTTATTTCCCGCCATGGAACTAATTTGAAGGCATTATAGGACCCAGGGATATATTAAATTTGCTATTCGCAGCGGACACATTTTCTACCTCGTATGTATCGATATTCCGTCCCATTACAAAGATACATTGTAGGATTTGCTTAGTATGTATTAGTGCGACCTATACTCGGCAATATATTGGAACTACTTATGGAAATTTGTGGCTATATTTTGGGTATAGTATAAGTGTTATTTTCATTGTTTGTATATTTATATTTGACACTATGATAATTTATTATTATTATATATTTGTTACGGGACGTAGACCTTGATTAAATATAATAAGTAGTATAATAATAGGTACTAGCTTTTGCCCGCGGCTTCGTCCGCGTGGAATTCGGTTATCGCACGCTGTTCCCTCGGGAACTGTGCATTTTTCCGAGATAAACAGTGGCCTATGGCCTATGGCCCATAAACTATCTCTATGCCAAAAAACACGTCAATCCGTCGCTCGTTTCGACGTGAAAGACGAACAAATATACAAACACACACATTTTCACATTTATAATAAAAGACTAGCGAAATATAGCTAGATGGCGTTAGTATCGTGAGGTTTTTTGACGTTACAGTCGTGCTTGCAATGAGGGCTATCGTTTTTTGTCTTTCTAGATGGCGCCACTGTTGCGTGAGGTTTTTAAGTGTGGCTTTCAAAGTCTGTTATTACGGGCGTGAAAACAAAGTTTAGATTAAAATCATATTTAATACACCTTAAAACCGTACCATAAAAATATCGAGCAACCACAGTCTAGCGTAGTCCCGTTTTGTTCGGAAAAAAAGGGAGGACAAAAGTTCTCGAAAGGCAAAACTGTCTTAAAACACAGACATTCATTGCCCCTTATCGCATAATCGCCATAATTAATTTCAAGTAATGCAAAATATTCACAAAATTATGCTAATTATAAATAAACCCGCGTAGCTCACCCAAAAACTATGAGATTTGACAGTTCGGAGACCTCACGCTACACTAGCGCCTCTAGCGGCGAATTCATACGCGATAGCCCTCATTGGCTAATAACTAAATGAGCCTATGAGGGCACCCGTTTTCGCGATCACCAGTTGCCGCCACTGTAGACAAAGGTCCTGGTCTGAAGTATAGTGGGTAGTTTGTTACGGGCGTGAAAACAAATTTTACATTTAAATCATATATTTAATACCTTAAAACCGTACCATAAAAATATCGAGCATGCCACAGTTGCGTAGTCCCGTTTTGTTCGGAAAAAAGGGCGGACAAAGATTTACGAAAGACATAACTGTCTCAAAACACAGACAATCATTTCCCCGTAACGCATATTAGCCATAATTAATTTCAGGTAATGCAAAATATTCACAAAAATATTCTTTTTATAAATAAACCCACACCCAAAAATAGTGACATTTGACATTTCGGAGACCTCTCGCTACACTAGCGCTTCTAGTGGTGAAATCATACGCGATAGCCCTCATTGCAAGCAAGACCGTAACGTCAAAAAAAACTTCACGACACTAACGCCATCTAGCTATATTTCGCCTGTCTTTAACCCTCATTCGGTTGTTTCCTGGGTAAAAAAATATTATTCTATTTAGTCTGTCAATTACATTATCAGAAAATATTAGACACGTATTTTTTCTTTTGTCAATTACACAAAAAATTACACAAATGAAGCGCGTCAAAGTTCGGGAGTCGGGGCTCGTGCCGTTTTTATTTTTATTTTTGTCGAAAATACTTAATTTACGATCACTAGACACAAAAGTCGACTGGTTGCCATTTTTTTATAGCTTTTATGTCATCGATCCCCATTCAAACTCAAAAAATAATTCGTAGGTAATGTATTATCTAACCAACAAAAAACCCCCGAATTTGTCACTTCAAAGTTCAATATCTCAAAAACGGCTGAACCGATTTTGACAAAACATATCTAAAAACTATTGCTAGAAAATTTTCTTTCGAATAAAAAAACCGCATTCAAATCGGTCCACCCGTTTAAGAGCTACGGTGCCACAGACAGCACACACACAGACACACATAGCGGTCAACTTATAACACCCCTCTTTTTGCGTCGGGAGTTAAAAAATGACTTGGTAGGTACACGAAATGATATTGGGTTTATCCCTGAATGATATGGCGATGCCAATTATCAGAATCGCACAGGTCAAGCACCACACACTCTTTAATGCAACACATTACCAGATTATATGAAATACTCGTATCTCTACCAAAAGGCCACTAATACCAGCACCCGATTCAGTAGGTAGTCTAGATAATAGAGAATAACGTTCCAGGTTGAGAACCGAGGGTGTGCAGTAACCTCATTAAATTAGAAAAAAAGGGTTAACAATTTCCAAGCGATATAATGATCAACTTTTCTTCAGCATCTTGTTTGTCTCGCATTTTGTTTTGGATTAAATTTTCCTCGCATTTTGGTCACGAAATGAATTTGCTTTATTTTCGATACATCATCTAATGTAAGAATAAACGCTACTCCTTCCGATTACACTCACATACAAGGTAAGCGTGTAGCAAATGGGTCTTCGTTATTGGTGGTAATTACGAGTTAAATACAACCGTTAGCCTTAGTAATTTTAGATGAGATGACCTCTATTTGATTTCTATCTGGTTATGTGCAATAGGTACTCCTAACCTTTAATGTCGGAAGTGAAATTCAAAATATCGATGATTAAATTAGGCTATACTTTATCTATACCTTTAAACGAGCAATTCTTGTATAGGTATATATATATCAGAATCTCGGAAACGGCTCAAACAATTTCGATGTAGGTATGTAGGGGTTTTCTGGGATGACAAATCCATCTAGCTTGGTCTTATCTCTGGGAAAACGTTTATTGATGAGTTTTATTTAGCCCGAGCAAAGCTCGGTCGCCCAGATACTAAAATGTATGTACTACGTTATGATAAACGAACCATTTCGTAATAAATAACACCTTGTATAACGATGGGGTCACAGCTATAATCCTAATCTAACCTACTTTTAGCTAGTCCATGTGAATGTTATGTAAAAGGAAGTGATGTTATTTAATTTTTAAGTAGGTATCTAAATGTTATATATAATAAATGGACGTTATAATTATGAACTCACGAGACTCCTTTTATGTATAACAATCTTCATTGAGTACCTTTTAGGTCTCGCAGGTTTTCTGTTATTAGCTACGATGCTTAGGAACAAATGTAGAGATACAGCTGAGCAAGGTAGAGAGGTCAATCACTAGTCAGTTTATTGTATATTTTTATTTCCTATACAGGTATAAAGTATTTTTATAACGTTTTAAGCTTTCGTGACTTTATATTTATGTTACATATCATATTTAATAATATTATACCGGATAACTCACGTCTTAAATCGAGTTTACCTCGACATGTTTCGGGCTAATCGTAGCCCTTCTTCCGAGGAGCAACGTAACTCGGCGGCTGCCGCAACACGCGCACTGCGCGCCACCGCTTTGCTCGCGCGACCAAATAAAATAAATAATAATGCTTAATATCCTTAATTATATAGTAAAGTAAATATTACTCGCATGTTTAGCGTGATAAGTTCCATTTATAGTATTTACACACACAAACACACAACATCACGCCTGTATTCTCAAATGGGGGAGCCACTTTGAGCAATTTTATAGTATTTAAATATAAAAAAAAAATTTTTCGCCTTTAGCACCTAATTTAAAGTAACGTTTCAGGCTTACCTGTCACTAGGTAGCATTTTTAATTAATCTGCCGATCCAATCGTTAATAATAAATTCAGTTCGGGTAATTTTGCAGTTGACTGTACCCGATGAGCAGGAACCCGTCAAGTATGAAAATATCCAATCAATCAATATTACGTAGCCTTTTATGCCCGCTTTTGTCGGCACATATGAAATTATTTATTTTTCCATCGCTTTTCGGATTTTTTGATCCATCAATGCGAATTTTTGTGAGTTAAAAAGCATGGGGCGTTGTTTTAGTTAAAAAATGCTTTTGTTCGGTTGGAACTTATTTTCCAGACAGTCGTAAATAAAACAAATACAAAAGGGATCTTCCTTAAAGATCGAAACCGCTATCTCACGGTTCGCAACATGGTAACATTCATACCTCGACTATTAAAACGTAAATAAACCGTGCTAGAAACACAAATTTTCATGAAAAACCACACATAAAACTGCCTAGGCCTAGTAAGCACTCAAATAAATAACAACCAATTTAAACTGACAACCTAACATATCTAGTAGTTAACGCATCTCACATCTAACCACCATTTATCCCGAAAAAAACGTTAACACGAGTCACCAAAACACAAAACGGCGCGGTTTACTAATTGCGTCAGCCCACGAGACCTGAATTGCACTCAAATAGTCCAATGTGTGGTCGAGGCATTATTCCTTGGGCGGGCGGCAGTGGACCCCGCACCTTGCCCCCCACTTTAGTACCAGAGAGGGGGGCGCCAGTCTACCTCAGGACGCCGCCCGCGACGCTCTCCCCTTAACGCTATTCGCCGTATCTCCCGCGAAAACTGATTCATCAAAACATGAATTAAAATAGACGTGAAAATTTCTAATAAAATCACCGGCCAGTGTGCCACCGGTGTGTGCTTGTGGTTTGATTTGGTTTTGTTTTTGTTGATCTGTGAAAGGTTTTTGGTTCTGTGACGATTCGAACGAATTTTGCTTTGTGATTCTCGTTTTAATAATTATGGTAAGTTATGATTCGTTGTAATTATTTGTAGAAATTAAATATAAATTGTTACGTGTGATAACGCATCGTTATATTTAATATTAAAAATACTGCCACGAAAAGTAGTAGAACTACCTCTACGTCTAACAAGTGATTTTTACGTAAACGTGTAACCACGGTATGTCAAAAATTAGCTTACAAATCCTAGTTGCCACCTGCTAATAAAATGGAATCTATAAATATTATGAGGTAACAATAAAACCATCATTTAATCTCAATTTAACGTCATTGTCACGTTGACCTCCTTACAAAAACTCCGAGAACCTAAGCCTAATTCCTGGTAAGTAGGCCGCTTCGTCAGATATGAAACGCGTCAAAAATTTCGTACGCGTCAGCAACAATAAACATTAGCATGCCCGGGCGTAGGTACAGCACGATAACCCAAACATTACAACTGAAACAAAAGCGGTGTTTTTATTATCTGCTTCTTATCTGACCGGAGTACATGAATAATTAGAGATAGCTTGACAGTATAACGTAAATATGTTGTAAGCGTGTCGTATGGAAATAAAATATTTTGACAATAAAAGGGTAAATTTTGAGAGAATTTGCGGTCGTTTTGCGCTGGGACTGAAATATTAAACGCTACTTGTGTGCTTACACGATAATTTCAACAATATATAATCAAAGTTATATAACCACAACAGACAAAAGTAAAGCCAAAAGAAAAGAAAGGATTATGTTTTCACGACATTGATGACATATACATAAGTACACATGTGTGTTATTTGTATTTATTTACGCTCTACCGCAAAGCGTAGATTATTCGTGCAATTTTACGGATGTTTTGCTGTTACTCGTATTTCTTTAACGGAATTATTCCGATTTCTTTTTCGCTTTTGTTTCTTAATAATTTCCTTGTTTCTTTTCTTCTCTTGTGGTTCCATTAAAGGTACCTAGGTACTCACGGAGGAACTACTGCGAACAATCCAAACAAACAGTCGTACTTATAGTTTCTATTGGACAAACTAAATGATGCAAATTAATTTTTTTTAGTTGAATAATAAAATTGCTGTTAAAATAATGGTATTATTTATCAACAAGAGGAAACAATTAAACGTCTCGTGTCCCTCCGCAGGTCTTAAGTAGCTGCATATTTTTTTATAATTAAAAATTCCAATACGTCCAGCGCTGTTTACGCACCTTCACCGACAGTAATAACCCGTCATCGAAATAATTAGATTCAATAATATTTACTTTTAGCGAAGATCGCCCAATCTCGCATATCCGGTCGGGACGCAATAATACACGTTACTATTAACAGGATTGCTTTGAAGTTCTCAAATCAATTTATTAACTATTTTACTATGGCGATGCTCAATATTTCTTCCAGTGTTTGGTTATAATTTTAATGATTAGCGGTTACATTAGGTATATTCTTTACGGGAGACCGTGATTACCTTTAGCACGGTCTACGCAGCATTAACATCCACCTGTAATTTCTTCAGTCTACCGGTGATCATGATGCATGCAAGTACGTAGAAACATCGGAAGCTCTTCATGGTCTACATCTCGTAACAAATTATTGTATCTAATCTTAATTATTGTTTTTGTGTAGTATCTGTCTTTTGTTGCACAAGTAGTAAGCTAGTAGTAATTTCTACACTTTAAGCATTGTTATATGGGTAGCCATGATGAAAAATCATTAATCTGCTCGTAAAGAGACACCGGGCAATTCAAGTGTAACCTATAATTCTGGGACTCTAGTGAAAAAGGGGTTAAGTCTGCAGAAATTACACAGCTATTTTCTATTTTATGTGTAAAACCAGCGCTGGGAATCGAACCCAGGTCCTCAGCATTCCGTGCTGCGTGCCATTGTATTTTCGATATGGATTTTACGGGATGACCGTAAAAGTAACAAAATTAAGAGTTGAAATAAAAAATACAAAATGACACCAAAAACCAATCTTAATCGAAATCAGCTGTTCAACTTCTGCAGAATTAACCCCTTTTTCACTAGGGCCCCAGAATTTCACTCAGCCTTCGCTTCATAGCAACTCAACACCTGACAATGACCGTGGTCGTGGAACATAAATGAGAAGTGCAAATATTCCATCATTTATTACGCTCCGCGATTGGTAGACAAATATTGGCAACAAAGATCAACTGAGAAGCCAATCTTTTTAAGTCCTGTATGCGATACTGCGCGTTCAACTGAAAAAGTCGGTTAGTGTCAAAACGGATTAGAAAGATGACTTCCGCCAGTTCTCGTTGTGGCGCAAAATCGAAACCAAAATCCTAAACAAACAGGCGATCACAGGGGGACGTTCTATCACATTAATCCTTCATGAAAGCGACAATCTGTTAAAAGCATTTTAGAAAAAAATTACCAAGAATATTGCAAAAAAATGAAAGCGGAAAACGCTCAATCAACGTAATCTTTACAGATCTGCATATGGCGTTTTGAAAGGCCTTGTCAAAAATTTCATCCATCTTCCTGCTTAAAGTAAAAATTTAAACCATTAACTACTCCATCTCCTCTCCTCCTCTACTCTGTCCTCTTTTTACATCTTATTATCCTGTGTTCTGTTATTTTCATGTGTTTTTATGTACAAAAAAGAGTTTTACAATACAATACAACACAAAAGAAAGAAAGAAAGAAAGAAAATACATTTATTTAACGCCATAAAAACAAACATAGAACAAATACAAGACATACATGATGCTAAATAGGCGGTAATACAATACTCTAGATAGAAGTATTTGGTTTAGAAATGATTAAAGTTTTTAAAATGGATTTATTTATTGTAAAAAACATAGTAAACACGAAACATGAGCATAAATTTATTCAGTCGCGTGAGACTTTCCAGTTGAAATGGAGAGACAAAAATGTAATGATAAAAGTTTGCCAATTTATGACTAACTTTTGTGACATACCTCTGTTTTTTTACCCGACTGCCCGACGGAGGGTTATGTTTTTCGAGCGTATGTATGTATGTATGTATGTATGTATGTGGGTATGTATGTCTATGTCTTTGGTCCTCGCGGCAGCCTAAACGGCTAAACGGATTTTAACATATGATGTATCATTGGATTCTTCATAACTGCCGGAGTGACATAGGCTATATAATATTTCAATATGGCGTCTGCGAAAAAAAATATGGTGGGGGAATGAAAAAAAATATTTTGTATTGTAACAATATGGGTATCAAATGAAAGCTAATAATTAACCCATTCTAAATATATACGGGTTTTCATTTTCACTTTTAATCTACCGTTTTCACATAAATATCAAAATGTGTAAAATAAAATATTAAATTAATAAAATCAAAAAACCCGACTGCCAAAACTAAAACGAAGAAAATAAGCCTAGTGGTCTAGAACTCTGTTAAGTAGCTAATTTAAAGTTCAACAGTCGGGACCCATTTAAATCGTGACGCTCAAAAATTCTTAGTAATGTGTCCCGACTGTTGACCTTTAAATTAGCTACTTGACAGAATTCTAGACCACTAGACTTATTTTCTTCCTTTTAGTTTTGGCAGTCGGGTTTTTATGTTTAAATAGACTTGCTTCAAAAAAGTAGTTAGTTTACTTAATAACTCGATATATTGAGATCTTAGCGCAATACCGTGCAATGCAACTTTTAATGACATTCTTAGGATTAATGTTTAAAGATATTTCACCGTATAATCTTAAATACTTCGGAAATACGACTAGCAGTTAAGGTTACTTTTACGCATTACACTTGATATTAAATACTTACTTTCTTTTTTTCCTTCCTCCTCCCTCTTTTTGCGTCCTTGTGTGTGTTTGCTGTGTTGTATTGTTGTTGTTGTGTTGTGTTTCCTTGTTGTGTTAATGGTTAGGGAGAGAATGACCACAAATTCTCTGACTATATGGCCCGTAAAAATTTAACAAGTGCTGTAAATTTTAATTTCAAATACAGTAACTAATTTCAACCACATTTGAGACTCCTTCTAAGATAATATCGGTGAACAAAGGCGTTGTTAATACTTACGCACTTCATTCTAAGCAAGGAGGAATAATCTAAGGGGCGAAGTTC
The DNA here is from genome assembly GCF_025370935.1 of Choristoneura fumiferana. Lineage (NCBI taxonomy): Eukaryota > Metazoa > Arthropoda > Insecta > Lepidoptera > Tortricidae > Choristoneura > Choristoneura fumiferana. The sequence goes on from NC_133483.1 coordinate 16,327,308, forward strand.
AGTCGACTTCGAATGGAATCCGATTATCTTCCTGAATACAATTTGCATCTGAATCACTGAATGTGTTTTCAGTGAGAGACGATTCCTCTTAGAACTTCACTTAAACGTTAACTTTAAAATCGGATTCGATCGAAAATACAAGGTGGTTTCGTCGGCCAATGGACACGCTAAATGGATGTTTTAACCAATTGTAAAGCAAACAAAGGCAGTAAAGTGAAGCCAATTTTAAATTAAAACTTATTATTTATATTTACTTTTCATAGATTACGAATTTGACTAGCGATAAATTGGGCCGTGTTGAATGAGAGCAGAAACTATATTGCCTAATGTGCTGACACACAATTACTATCGCATTCGGCATCTGTCTCTATCGTCATATTTTCCCTTCTGACAGACAGACATTATGATTGCGATTTCGTTCTCACGTGTGGACGAACCTAATGGACATAGGACGTAGAAAGTTTATAAAACGCATTCAACAAAACAAAAATTTTACTCTACTTGATGGCGGGATTAGAAAGTTATATGGTGGTAGCAATCTAGGTGATCCTTGAACAAAGCAGTCCTGCCATCTGCTGATATCTGTACAGTACATTATTTGTATTTTTCAATATTCATAAAAATATAAGCGCACACTAAAAAATCGCTGTAGTAGGTACAGTCACCAGCATTAATATCTGCCACAGCGAAGCGTGAAAAAATATCTGACACGTCCTTCCGGTCCTAGAAATAGAGTCGTATCAGATATTTATACACGCTTGTTGTATCAGATATTGGTGCTGGTGACTGTACTTACCGACATAAAAAAATAGTGAGACGAAGATTTGTATCATGCCATGTTTAACATGTACCTTCACTATTGTAGTTTTTTCTTTATATTTATGAAAAAATAGGTTACAATAACAGTAAATTTACAATAAAAGGTGGGGCCTTTAACAGAAGCAAAAAATTAAAGCACAGCTTTCACTTTTCATCTTGAGCTAATTTAGTTGTACAACTTTTGAAAATAACTTGTATTATGTTTTTTTTTATAGTTTAGAGTTTTATTGGACTGTATTGCTGTATGTGGCAATGTATTGCGAAATCCGTCATTTTGTTACGTGACAGGCGGTGTCATTTAGGCTATTGGATGCCGTACATTGAAAATACCATTTAATTTGTTTGGAGTAAACATAATGATAAAATGACTTGATTTTTGAAAGTTTCATTTGAGTAGCAGAACCTGTGTTTTAATTTTTTGCTCCTGTTACAGGGCCCACCCTGTATATATTTATTTTAAACTGATTCTGTGCTAACGTATACAGTAAAGTTTGTGAATAATTTAAGGGATTCATCAGAATACGAACGAGGTTTGTACTTTGCAGTGAAATTAGTATCGAAAATCAATGTGAAAACCCCTCGAATTATCATGACAATAGGACAAACCCGATGTCTTTGTTCAAGCAAAATGGACGAGAGAATCGCTAAACAAACTTATTAAACGCATAGTACAGATAACATTTTTGTTAAACGGTTAAGAGGAAAAATATGAATGTTTGCTTTGATTTTTAAGGTTATCAAATGTTATTTGTAATTAAGAGCACGATTTCCTGCTGTTGTGTTAACTTATGTTGTCTAAGTGATATAAATTTCGTACAGTCAAGGGCAAAGATATCGACACGGCCAAAGTTGCAAAAATATACACGGCCTTAATGTTAATAAAGTCGTGTAAGTATACATATTTTTGCAATTTTTTCCGTATCGTTATCTTTGCCCTTGACTGTACATTAAACTAGATTATTTTTTAATTAGATTTTATTTAATTACATTATTTTGTATACCTTAACCTTATAACCCTTTGTCGGCTCTTACGACATCCACGGAAGAAATGGAGAGGTGTCCACATTTGGGAATACAGGCGCGATGTTTGTGTGTGTGTGTGTGTGTGTGTGTGTGTGTGTGTGTGTGTGTGTGTGTGTGTGTGTATTATTTTGTACAATTATGAGTTTACATAATATATATGTAAAAACTAAAAAAACTAACCTAAGATATCTCAACTAAATATATAAATATGACAATGAAAATTATAAAAGAATATCCTGTCTAAAAGTTCTGCCTGTGGCAAGGTTCCCATAACGCTGGCCGCATTACCCTTTATTTAAAACCGAAATTACTGTGAATATACGACTGCGTAGCACCGGTTTTTTTGATGCTGTTTTGTATGGCTCTATGGGTGCATCTCTATTTGGCGGAGCCGCATTATCACATTTCAAAGTTTCTAGGATAACCGAAAGTACCCTATAGGTATAACTATTACAACACCTGGGACTTAAGTATTGTCACGTTTAACGAAACGAGTAATATTTAACTCGATGTTTCGGCCACATGGTCACGAATAGACTGAATTGTGGGGTATCACGTTTGCATAAGGCCCAAGGGCAGTAAAAGGGTTCCGTTTTTTTCTTTTAGAGGTACGGAATCCTAACAATAATTTTCCTTACGACACTTCACATCTTGGCGCGACGTAATAAAATTTTCAAGATACATTAGGAAGCCTGAAGTACTCGTACGACATAAACGTGTTATTACCAGAAATTGAACGGTCCTTTATACGCAATCCTAGTTGCGAACAAACTTGGATAACTTTTTGTTTTTGTTATTAATGTTCTTGTTAACAACTTGCGACTTAAGTTTTGATTTATACAGGCTTCGCTTAGCAATACATGGCGATACCTACTGTTTTTATGTCGAGAGGCATGTTTATTACGCAAACGTCTATTTAATATCTTGGATTTCTATCGCAACTTTCAATTCTACAAATAGAATCTTATTATTACCGCTAAACTGTCCGTCTGTCTATCTGCCATAGGGATTTAGCCCAAGAACCGTGATACTAAGATATACAACCTATTTTTTTCCCCTGTAAAGCTGCTATAGCGGCAAATAATAATAACATTAAAAGTTATGGGGTAAAAGAAAACCCTTGCTCTGCTGTTGGACACGTACAGTCGAACAAATTGAATCATGCATGACTTTTGTGCTACTAATTTGACATCTCATACTTTTGTCAAGGAAATCATATCGAGTAGCGTGCTCCTATGAAGAAGGGCAACGAAATAGCCCGAAACATGTCGAGCTAAACTAGACTTAAGACGTCTAATTCATATCAATTAATATAAGGAAAACATAGTGAAATTTATTATTAAAAGGTTCCATCCAGGGTCATGATTCAATTTGTTCGACTGTACGTATGCGCTGAAGATGAACAACATTGTGTTCCGTGTTTATAATAGCAAAATTATGTTGTAAAACAGGTAGTTTTAGCCACTTGGGTAATTTTTCACCTTTCTCTCTCTCTCTCTCTCTCTCTCTCTCTCTCTCTACCTTTCTTCCTTTCTCTATCGTTTTATTTATAACCATTATGGATTCGTCTATCTGAAAAATCCATATGAACTTGTACCGATCTCACAAAAATAAAGCGTGTATATAGTGTAACTAATTTAAGCTCTTCCCGTGTGTCAGTGGCTCAGACTTTCTACTCAATCATTTAAGAACGGTCATACTGAATCTTACCTGAAAAAAAAAAACCAGACGGTTCGATATCAAAAATCTTTAACATTTATAAACAACGAAATAGGGTCGAGAGCGTTTTAATAAATGATTCGTATAGTCAGCAGAGCCTCTTCATTAATAATGCACCGAACGAGCCCGATAGAAATGTCAACTATTTTCGGCTGCCGTGCCAACATTCGGTATTTTTGGAATTTAATTTTCCGCAACTTTGTCTTCAATGATATTTGCGAACTGGCAGGTCACAATCTGAATTGAATTCGAAATGCAAAATCTAAGATTTAAAAAAAACCGAAGGTTTGTTTTAACAAGAACATCAACATGTTTTCTTTTTTTTTTGAGCCCATCTGTAACAATAGTCTATCAATAATAACCATCTTCTCAATTTACCTTCCCATAAAATACGTGTAACAAATTTAGAAATTTCTAATTTTAATGATCTTTTTAAGCAAAGAGATGCGGTAAAGTGTGAAACAATTAGCAGTGTTAAAAGGCTTTTGATTAAGGAAAAAGAGTAAAAAAAATCTTTAAAATATTTTTTTAATAAAGGGTGGTAGCGTAATTGAACTTCATGAAAGCCCAATTTATTTCCTGTTAAAAATAAATAGACTATAAATTTGGTTTTTAAAGCACCCACCATGTTCATGTGTGTTATGTGAAGACAGTCTGCTGGCGAACACAACGTAAAATGGCCGAGAAGAACATGGCGTCGTAAGGACGCCATCAGACGGCTCAGATACAATATCCCCCCAAGCTACAATAGCCCCGGGTCACCTTACTAGGTTTTCTATTGTTTCGCGATCAGAAATTTACAACAGATTAGCGATAGATCTTATCGCCTGATAATTTTAAGCTTCTTTATCAGAGCCTATTCCGAGCTAATCTTCTAATATTAGAATTTAATAGCCTAATCTGTTAGGCAATATGTGTTTAGTTGGTATGATACATATGGGTGTGTTCGATTATCAAATTATCTCCATGGAAATATTTAATCTGCCACGGCTTACCATTCCCTTGTCATTTATTTTTGCATTAATGTCCTTTTTATATAATTTTGTTCAATGTTGGGCGTAGTATGTAATTACCTACTCAATACAAACGTAAACTTCCAAACAAAGTAGTTAAATATTTCGGATCGATATTTAACAAAATCGTCATGAAACTTTAATACTCTGCCGCTCTTTGTTTGTGTTGTGTTTTTGAAACTCGTTTAGAATTTCTGTTTTTGTTAGAGAAATAAAGGTGAGGGGGGGAGAGTGAAAGTGGCAGGAGTTCCGTGTTTGCGAGCACAATGGTTCGGTTTCAACATGGGTTCCGGCCGAGTGCCGGCTGTTTGCGGAAACTGTGCGTTCCTATGACTTTGCGGATTAAATTACGACTTAAAGTTGTTGTGAACTTTCTTCCTGTTGTCTTTGCAACTTTGTTTGAATAAAATTACTCGGTCTTACAAAAAGAAATGAAAGAAGGTCGTGCCCATGTTCCACATTGTTTTAACAGTCCGACCATTTGAATAATTTTATAGTTAAACGATCTCTGAAATTTCATTTAGCCGTGTTTTTTTTTTTTGGAGAGACCTTCACCCAGCTTACTTTAACGTTAGTGCAATGACTCTTAATAATTGCTATTTCCGAATATTTCGCTAAATAGACTTAACCGAATACGAATAATTAATCGAATTAATTCGTTTTTTTTTAAGAAAATTCTATCTGTAAATTTTTTTAGTTAAGATTACTGCCAACTATTTTCTACCTACTTTAAGCCCCCATAAAATATGCGAACGTTGGAAATTCATAATTAACTCTGAATAAAAATTATACGATGCTACTGTAAGCACTTTAAAAAATTAGGTCAGCACTTGCGTGAGCGTTCCCCTGAGAGTCATTCTTTATACATTTTTATAAAAAAGAATAATAAACAAAACTCTTTAAACTTTATAACTGTCAAATTCAGATAGGAGACAGACGAAGGATTATATACTCCTATTACTACTATATTGTATTCCGATCCAATTTATAACAACCGTAAGCAAAGACGCCATTAACCCGACCATAGACATTTAGTGATGTGAAAACCTTGTACCTATTGCAGAATAATTAATCTCTTCAGTAAATCGATTATTTATTAATTGAAGAGATCAACGTATTTTTGTCTATTTTATTATTGACAATACTTGATTAAATTCCAAATACTGTTTGTTCAATGAGGGCTATCGCGAATGAATTCGCCGCTAGAGGCGCTAGTGTAGCGTGAGGTCTCCGAAATGTCAAATCTCATAGTTTTTGGGTGAGCTACGCGGGTTTATTTATAATTAGAATAATTTTGTAAATATTTTGCAATATCTGAAATTAATTATGGCAAATATGCATTCCGGGGCAATAAATGTCTGTGTTTTGAGACAGTTTTGTCTTTCGGAAACCTTTTTCCTCCCTTTTTCCGAACAAAACGGGGACTATGCAACACTGTGGCATGCTCGATATTTTTATGGTACGGTTTTAAGGTGTTTTAAATATGATTTTAATCTAAACTTTGTTTTCACGCCCGTAATAACAGACTTTGAAAGCCATACTAAAAACCTCACGCAACAGTGCGCCATCTAGTGAGACAAAAAACGATAGCCCTCATTATAAAAGCAGTAACTATTTTTTTAATTTTAAGGAAAATAAATAAAAATCGCTTATTTATTCGCGCATTAATCGATTTAAAAAAAGGTAAATTTTTCACCATCTCTACGCTAGTCTACGCTACTACAGATTATACACATGTTTCAATTAAGAAATAACGTCAGATTTTGACAAAGATTTTCAAATGAAAAATAAATATTGAAATCGATTCGCGCTGTCATCGTTCATCCACCATTACCTCTCATATTTCATTTTATAGAATTTTTTTACCGTACAACGGCAAAACCTACTAGACACTGGCAAAATTGTCCTCCAATGGACAGAGCCATATTTTTCTAAAAAAAAAAAATATTGAAATCAAGTGAACATAAGTGAACTGTGTTTGTTCTGCAGCTTTTTAATAATATGATCACTGTTAATTTAATTTTTTCATACAAAATAAATGCAATTTTCAATGTCTGCGATACAACAAAAAATTACAGCACATTGATAAATGTGTATCAAGATGTCAAATAAGTGTCAAAAATTATTTAACGGCCCCGTACCAAGAGACAGCTATATCACCGCCATGCCCGATACACTGATTTAATGGTTAAACTTTGAGCATCAATAAATTATCTAAATCCGCAAGTTATTTGAAAATGTTACAAAACAAAAGTAGCTTAGTTATGCGGGTAGAATCGAACCTTGACTTTAAAGCCCCATGGTCAGAAACTCCCTGTAGAAACTATACAAAATGAAAATAAAAAACTTCGTTTGTAGTTCCTTTTTAAGGTCGTACTAGCTGTTTCCCGCGACTCCGTCCACGTAGAATTCGTTTATTGCTATCCCGCGGGAACTACGCAATTTTCCGAGATAAAAACTATCCCTTGCCCTTTCCCGGGACTCAAACTTGTAGGTATACCGAATAAATTTAAGTAACAAACAGACTTAGAAGCTTTCGCATTAGAAGATAGGGTAGAAGAATCGCACAGTGCTCGTTGATCTGCTCAAAATATACTTAGCGGCAAAAATTTGGCCCACCCTTCATACAAAATTACCAATTCTGCATACATTTGAGGGCCAGATTTTTTGCCGCTCAGTATATAACGAAATTTCTCCGCAAGAATCTGTGAATACCTACTTCAACCTGCGCAATGAATGCCATGTAAATTGTAAGATTATATACCTACCTAAGCAATTCTTTCTTAAGATATTTGCCCCTTAAGGAAAAGCATTTAAGTTGGCGAAGATTAATTAAGTTCAGATTCATTCAGAATTGAATTTTCTGGGCATTCGAATCAGCTGCGAAATAAATTAGAAGAAATCATTTTAGAACAACTTAAGTTTTTTTTTGCTAATAAAATAATGATATTCATTTAAATAGAACGTTGTTAAATATCTTTTTGAATGATCACATTATGAAAAACGTTAAATATAACTAAGGGAAGTAAATTCAAATAATGAAGAATAAATCTGTAATTCAAGTAAGTAATTAGGACACCACTTTCTTTAAGAAACAACTTTTTTCCCAAAATACTACGTAGGTACCTATTGCTTTAAAAATAAGTAAGATAAAACAATGTTCCTACTGTTTCTTTAACATAGGTTCGTAATTATATAGGTAAAAAACTTTCTAATTTTTACCCCGAGCGAGTAACAGCTTAAACTTTTTAAATGTGTTGATGTGAGATCTTAACGAAACTGCTTAAAATTATTTACTTAAACCTTGAACTTTCAAGTCTGACTTTTATTACTTTCATACTCATAAATAAAACTTTATATATCGCTTCCTCAACTGAAATTAATAAAATAAATCCCGCAATATGGCCCCAAAAGGATTACCTCAACAGAAAATTTCCGTTCTTTGATAGACTTCTATTACAATGGAAAGATTCCTTTTATTCGAAATACGAACTTCAAGACAATGTTAATCTCGACTGGTTTGAACTCTTATAATTAGTTGAAGTTACGATCAATTCTTAAGTGGTTTTTGTATAGAAGTTTTGGAACAAATTCCTTTGGACCCGTTCTCGCTTGATTGATTATCAAGGGTCAGATAATGCGGAACACTCGGCCATTAAAGTTAGTGGTTCCATGGACCTTGCTAAATAGGATTGCGGTCGAGACCCTTGTTTTAGTTTTTGCTAGACGTCTATAGACCAAGAGGGGCGTGTTTGTTCCAAGCTCTTGTGTTATGTAAAAACTGGGTAGAAGTAACAAGCTTAAGAGGTTTTCGTTGTGTGGGAAACTCAGCATAAATTTGAGAGTACCAAATGATAGTACTTATGATTAATAGTTATGAATGAAATTAAGTTTTTTTTATATAAAATGGCCATTTAAGTATTACTGAGGTCTCATACTGAAGTAGTAAATAATGATTTTGCAGCGGATAAACTTGGGTACTGAGACTACTCTGAAAGTGTAAACTAACTAACGTAGGTAATAGTAATAATAAATGTTTACGTGTTTATGTCAATTACTTAGTATGTTTTTATCGGCAATGTAAAATGTCAAAGTGGAGATAAATTCTCACATTAATGGATAGTATATATGTAGTAGATTTCTTTTTTCTGGCGCTGCTCGTACGAAGAGTGAGAGTGAGAGTTCGAGGGGAAATGGGTAATTTCACCCGAGTTAGACATTCTACTTTTCAATCCAACTGTGAGAAAAGTAAAATACTACACGCACATTTTATAAGAGAGGCATATTAAGAATAATCAGTTAAAATTTCAAACGGATGTTCGTCGTTCAACCTCCAGTGTAGATTCGTTCCTGATTCGTCATATTTCTAATTGGTCATATTCCGGATTCGACACTTTCCTAACTGGTCATATTCTTAACTTGTCATATTCCTGATTCGTCATATTCTTAACTCTTCATTGTACAGTCAAATGAAATTAAGAACACGTGCTTGCAGTCGGTTAGGTAAAGGTTATTTTTTTTATGACCACCCAGAACCGATGTATAATAAGTGCCCCAAATCAGTTCTGAGTCGTCATAAAAAAATAACCTTAACCTAACCGACTAAGATATTGTCAAATAAAAACTTTGATCTATTTCTGGCACTGTATTATGGTTCTTATCATTTACCACAGAAGATTTAAATATTCCAATCAATTTTGTGCAGGCAAATGTACATGGTACTTATGACGAGTAAGGAATATGACGAATCACGAATATGATGAGTTAGGAATATGACCAGTTAGGGAAGTGTCAAATTAGGATTATGACCAATTAAGAATATGAAGAATCAGGAACAAATCCCAGTGTTGTATTATAAGCTCTTTGGTCACGAAATCGTGCATATTTTATGCTTCTCTGTCTATCGTTTAACTCGTGCTCACTCGCACGCGGCACGTGTAGCGCTAGGGTTGCTACGCCCGGAAAACACTAGTGAAGGTTAGAAATGTCATCATAGGTCTTCATCATCATCAGATGTCGTTTGAGTACTTATAGTTGCACAATTATCAATGAAATGAAGTGAAATTTATTGCGTACTAAGATACAGACGATCACATATTGATTAACGTTGCTTTTGTGATGGCAGCCACATTGTATATGATTTTTTTTTCGTATGAAGATTCTATTTTTCAAGCCTTTTCATTTGATACGCATATTGAACCGATTGAAAAGAAATACACACTAGGCTATTTTCGATGGAAGCCATCTTGGATAAAAAAATATATATTCATGTATAATATACCTATCTACTATACCACATTTTAGCGTGCGTTGTTAGTCCGTCTTCCCAATTCCCACTTATATAATAAATGCGAAAGTTTGTAAGTCTGTTTGTTTATTTGTTACTTCATCACGTCTAAACAGCCCGATTTAGATGAAATTCGGTATACACATAGTTTGAGTCCCGGGGAAGGACATAGGATAGTTTTTATCCCGGAAAATTGCATAGTTCCCGCGGGATAGTTAAACCGAAATTTATTCACGACGGAGTCGCGGGTAACGGCTAGTTATACTAATAAAAACACATTCGTTTCGCTTTCGGCGTAAATAAAATCAAGTGAGAGACTGCGAGCGTGCATGCCGGGCGGAGCGCATAACCCTTCAGTTACGCCACGACGGCGTGGAGTGTTTTGATACTTACAGAATCGCACCTATACCGCGGAGTGCGCCGCGCCTGCTAATAATATTAAAAATTAAAAAAAACTTTCCAACCTAGAGATGAAAACGCAATTTTCCACCCATGAAAATTAAACTTTCCGAACAGGAGAGATGAAAAATTATACAAGTCGTATTTCATGCATGTTTTACCGATTTACTCGATGGTGAATCATTGTTCAATGTACCTTTAACTGTCTTACATTTAGGCTGTGTGCATATCCATCAGAGCAGGTATGTGCCTGGCTTAGACGTGTACAATACGCGGAAAAGCCACCCATCAGGAAAGCTAAGCGAGACTCAGACGTAATGGATGTGCAGTTTGACACTTTTTTTCTATCATTCGTTTTATATTTTAGCAAGTACCCACCCAGTCTTTGTTGCGTGAATATAAATGGCAACCATTTCGGCACGGTCGGTTAAACACGCCAGGTATATGGTGTAGTCCTCAGCAACAATAAATTGCCAAAGCGAGAGAAAATATTACACGCAATTTTTCAGAAAGTCCTTATTTGTTACTTTTTTGCGTGATAAAAATAATTTAGCATCAATTTAACTTGTAATTTTCATGCTATTTGACAATACATACAAATAATAATGTTTTGTATTTTGGCGATTGAATGAATATATTGTTTTTGTTTATTTAATTAGATCTAAAAAGTTAATAAGGATGAAAAAATATCTATTATTGGGCTGTTATAAAAAAATACCTAACATCGAAGGCTAAGGTGGGAGTGAAGCTTCTCTGAACCTAACCTAATCGAGTCAGTTTCTGACCAAGCCAATACACTCGCTTGATAAAATTATACGAATCCATTTTATAATAGTTAAAGTTATAGTTAATGATGTATTCATTATTATGCGTAATAAGGATTATGCTTTTTTATGCCTGTTCAATATTATGCACAATTATTTGATGCCAAAACTGTTATGCGAATTCATATTATGACAATTAATGTTCGGCGAATTAAAGGGTACCCGTCCCACTGCAGGACAAAGGCCTCCTCCATTACAGGTCTAATTTCATTACCTAAAACATTCGTGCTAACTGACAATTAAATATCGACAGTCAATAAAACACAATGGTCAATCCCTCTTGACATTTGATTTTTGCTATTAAAATTCCGCTCCTTGGTTATAATTTTCAAGATACTGTCCTAAATCGTCCAATATTGTGAGAATTGTCTGCCAGCGTGAGAAGTAGTATCATGCCATCCCACTTACGCTAATATCATTTTATAGAAAGGTAAGAGGAATGGTATGATACGAACTTAAAACTTCGGAGTGTCCCCCTGGAACCGCAACAAGCGCGGGTAGTTCCAAAAACTCGCGCGATCTTACTAACGTCAAAACGTCGAGGTAATTTTGAGCAATATTTAAGTCAAAATTAAGCCCCGACTGAACTTTTTCTTACTCAGTTTTGATGATTTTAACGTAGTTTTAAACAGAGACTGTGTAAAAGCTTTATTCACTTTACATTTTGGCCTCGAACAAAACAATATAGGATTTCTATTCAAAGTAGTCAAAACATCTATCGCAGCTCTATTCACATAGCCGTTAGAGCGTACCAGATGGTTTTGAGCGCGCTTTGTACATTCCGATACCTCTATAATTAATATTGCCGGTAATGCCGGAGTCTGTAGCTCAAAGCACTTCTGACATAATATGGTACCGGGAGTTTTTTCCTCTGTCACAAAACATAACAAGCAAAATAAAAATAAACAGGGCGAATAAAACAAAAACTTGTAAAAACGGGCTGCTAATTTATTTTATTTCCGAATTTGATTTTCAAGTGAATTGTTGATAGAGACATAAATATATATCAAGTTCGAATCTATTGTGGTTACCCGATTGCATTTTAATTACCATTTTCGACAGTTAAATTATTATATTAAACATTGTGATTATTATTATCTATCCGGGATCGATGTCCCAATGAACATTATCATTTCAAAATTTAGAGCCAAATAGCTCTCTAACTACAGTTCACCAATCCCGCCAATATTATAAATGCGAAAGTTTGCTAGTCTGTTTGTTCGTTTGTTAGTTTATCACGTCTAAGCCGATTTAGATAAAATTCAGTAAACAGATGGTTTTGAATCCCGGGGAAGGACATGGGGTAGTTTTATCCCGGAATATCGGAGAGCTCCTGCGGGATACGGATAAACGAATTCTACGCGGACGGAGTCACGGGCAACAGCAAGTAGGATACATACCTATATGCTTGAAAACTTGTTTAATTTGCTGTTTCTAGCAGTCCAACAAAAGTTAATACGAACTCGTGTTCTCGATGTGATCAAATATTGATGTAAGGACGTTTATTTTGCGATTGTGAGAGCTCTCGTTAGACCTAAACGCGTACATAATGAATTATTCTATAGGGTGATTCTTTGATGTTATGACCGCGTTTAATCCTTTTAAAAACAAAGTAGGTATCAAAAGGGAATATAAAGTCGTAACATGACATGAGATTTCAAATTATGAATTATAGTTATGTGTATCAATGTCCGATTTAGTTCTGTCTAAATTAATGTTATTAATAATCATTGATAGTATTTAGAAGAAAACAAGTACCTTTATCCCATGGAGTTTTAATAAATATTGCCAATTATTTTTTAAGGTTAATTATTTTGTCCAAAGACAGAATACCCGTAAAAGCTATTTTCATTAGCTATGATTTTTATTGAAAAATAAATGATGATTATGTAAAATACTTGAATATTCTTAATGAGAATAATGCAACGATTTATTAATTGAATTTTCAGAGAACCTTTACACGTAAAGTGATTGAAACAAAGTACTTATTAGGTGCTTTGAAACTCCTTTTAAACGTTGAGTTCTGAAGTGTTTCAAACCGCTTACGAAGTTAAACAATGATCATTTGTTGCGGCCGTAGATTCCGGAATTGTACTCTTTATAATTCAATTTATCATGAAGTACCTGGGTGACCGAGTTTTGCTCGGGCTAAAATTAAACAATAAACGTTTTCCCAGAGATAAGAACTAGCTAGATCGATTTGTCATCCCGAAAACCACCAAATTTCGACGATATCGTTGGAGCCGTTTTCGAGATTCGGATTATATATATATACAAGATATATACAAAGAGCTACTTTAAACGAGCAATTCTTGTATAGATATATATTATACAAGAATTGCTCGTTTAAAGGTATTAGATAGATATTGCCATCTTTTGCCTAGTTATTAGTTTGTTCAGGTACTGTTTCAAACTAGAGACGGTCTATACAACATTAACATCAACAGTTGATTCTTCAGTCACCCTTGATCACAATTAATGCTACTGCGTCGAAATATCGGCAGCTCATTAAAGGTCACGGTAAAATCACGGTCGACATCCCAAAACAAAATATAAATAAGTACCTACCTAATGTGTTCAAATCGTGACCAGCTCAAAAATTCTTAGTAATGGGTCCCGACTGTTGAACTTTAAATTAGGTACTTAACAGAGTTTTAGACCACTAGACTTATTTTCTTCCTTTTAGTTTTTAAGACAGTCGCGTTTTTTGATTTTTTAAATTTAATTGAATGCTCTAATTTTAACGTGCAATGTTTGTTTGTTTGTTAAGGTCAAATCTAACAAGCTGAATTTCACCTGCTTTGTGTTATCGGACCGACTTAAAATTTGGTGGTTGGTCAGCAAAAAAATTGTTAGCAAACAGGCAAGAACGAACACGCGTCAGATTGTGGTAAAATTGTTAACTAACCCATTTTGTTATCTTTGTTATCATTTAAATAATATTAAATACGCTTGCTACCGTTTTCATAAGTGTCAAACTTGTTGAAATTATCATTTTTAAGTGTATTATACAAATAATCACTCTCATAGAAATTTTTCTATTACGTCGTAAGAATAAGACGTGTCAAATAACACACGAACCAAAACATTTAAAAGTAAATAAGCGATACTGATTTCTGTTGTTACATTGATAAAACTCTATGCTTACTTTTATAATAGGTACCTATTCATTGCAATGACTGAGGAAATATTTATGATAAATAATATGGAAGCAAAAAGGGGAGGCTTTGGCTCAGCACTGGGACACACTCCAAGCTAATTAAAAAAAAAGTAAGCTGTAAGGTTACAGGTACTTTCTATGAATGAAGATTTCTACGAGGACCACCACCATACCATACCATCATTACCACAACCATATTAATCTCGAGGCGTTTATTTCTGTAGTCGACAAAAACATAACATCAAAGGTTTTATTTTAAATCGCTTCAAAAGAGCCAACATGAATGTACCTAATGCAGCAAAAAACTTGTAAACTCGACGTTGTAAAATTGATATTTTTTCAACACTTTAATGAGCAGAATCTGTCTTTTGCAGTCGAGAAACTTGTTTTCCAATTTGACACCTAAGCCTCACAAATTTTTACCTAAGACGTTACCATACGGTTTAATCCTGTTAATGTTAAAAGTTAATTATCTGAAGTATATAGCAAACAAAATAATCATAGATGTTTTTCCACTTCAGTCTTTGCCTCATAATTGACAAAACAATAAGACCAACTATACTACTCGTACTTCATCAAAGGTACGTTATCCCACTTATCTCGGCATTATATCTGCGGAAATAATGACACTTCTTTGTTCCTTTTCCGTTGGTTTCTGAGTCTAATGATTGTGTAGGACAGCAAAATAACCTCTTACGGACGCTGACAGGCCATTTAGTGTAGCAGTTTGAGCTCAGTTGATCGTAGGTAATTTAGTTAACGGAATTCAAATCTGTTATACTTACCTATAAGTATATACGAGACCTCCCTAATTGAGTGTGATTGGAAAATATCTTGAAAATTCTGAGTTTTAGGCAACGTTCCATTTCAATTGTAATGATCATTATCTAAGATGTTTAGTATGATTGACCTAAATCATTTAAATTTCTGTAAAAACTTGTAATTCTTTTTCAATTACTTTGTTTTTATTGCATTTTGTTTATGAAAATTGCAGGTATTATGATTTTGTATTGATAAATGACTGCCAAGTTTTTAGCAATAATGATTCCGAAAGCGCTTGTAAATAGCACTTGCAGAACAAAACGTTTTAATTAGATATAATTTTTATATAATATCCTATTTATAATGGGCTGCTACCTACGTACCTTACTACTTACAACTACTAGGTACCTACGACATTTATAATCGCCTATCGTTCTCTAGCAAATTGTACCAAAATCCAAATATACAAATAGTACAAACAAGCATTAGCAACTAATGAATACAGCTTACACAAACAGAGCTCGTATCATTAGCGCTAAGTAATTCGGAAAAGCGAAGCGTGTTCCCGCAATGTTTCAATGATTTCATTCAATCAATTCAATACAAATAGCTTTGGGAGCAGAGTAAGGCCTTAATTTGACGCATCACATGCGATATTTGAAGCCGTGGTGACTTAGTGCGTCCGCGTCTAGGCGTCTATAGGCTCGTGTCTTCATCAGCATCATCCCAGCCTATATACGTCTCACTGCTGGGCACAAGCCCTCCTCTCAGAGTGAGAGGGCAAAGTAAAGTCCAATGTGGCCTACCTCATGATTTTGTAGCCTATCTAATTAATCCTACAATACGATATGATATCCTTAAGACTAAAATATGCCAAAGAACAGAAAATATCATTAGGTAAGTTTTTGTTACCAATTAGGTATTTTTTAGATGTTTAAAGCAATTTTTGTACACAAGCATGTTTGTCACGTTATAATCTAATCGCCTTTAATTTTCTACAGTATATTAACGAAACTAAGTACATTAAAAAAGTACTTTGCGGGCAGGCAAAACAAATAACCATTCCAGGAAATCGAACTCGTTCTCGTTTACAAAACACACTTACCCTTTCTATTGGTTGAAACCTGAACCGTTTCTTATTTGCTCCGTGTGGCTGAGAAAAACAACAATAAAGGCAAGATGAAAATTTCGGCAATTTTGTGCACATAACGAGCATTGCATGAAGCGTGCGAGCAAAGTTGTGAGAATATTGTGTAAAATGTATAAAATTATGTCTATCGTCGTGATTTGGCACAAAATGAAAAAAAAACTTATTTTCGCTTATTGACCAAAGGTGCTGCGAGCGATTTCTCTGATCATTGCATGGTCGAGATAATCGCCTGCTATTGGTTACCTAGATTTACACGCAATGTATAGAATAACCTAATCATAATTTCATTTTTAATACAAGCTTTTTTGCTGACTGTACTTGCATTGTCACCCAAACTACATTTGCATACCAAATTTCCAGTCGACGCTATTAACCGTTGAAGAGTTTCGTCCTACGGAGATGATCCTAGCTGGACTACCAGGATGTCACTACTAGATTAATGTATTGTCACGCGATTTACATAAGTATTCCAAATTTTAAGTCAATCTGACTACTGGAAGTTGGTCAAATTTAACTTGCAAGATTTGATTACAGACAGACAAGGACAGGTGAAGCTTGTAAAAAGAGTTTATATTATTACAGCCAGCCTGGAATAATTTAGCAGTGCTACCTTCAACAGCATCGTAATAATATCAGTTGATTGTGAAATATGGTATTCTCATGTTACTCACTTGATTATATAGTTATAACATGAAAGTAAAGTTATAAAAAAGACTTTCAAGTGCTTCAAATCAATTTTTAAATGAGCCATCCTCGTCATTACGATTTCTTTCTATTTGCTCATTAACCGAGGCAAATTGACGCGGTGTGAAAGTCGACTTCTCTGTCACTAGGGTTTAAAATCGAATTACTAACGCTTGCTTAAGCGGGTAACGCGCCTTTGTTCGTCTCTGCGGCCCTCTCGACTGTGCCTGTGTTACCGACTCTTAAATTAACGCCTCTATTACAATTGTAAGAATGTCGAAAAAATTTGGTGTAAGTTAAGTTGGTCTTCATTAACTATTGAGTGACAAATGCTTATATATCACAAATATAAATTCAACTAATGTTATAAATAATAAAGTGTGTGTATTGGTTAGATACTATTGTTTCAGTGGGTAACACGCTTTTGGTCATCTTTGCGGCCTTCTCAACTGTTCCGGTTGCCGGCTTTTAAATTAACGCGTCCTGTACTATTGTTAAAAAAAAATACGAGAAAATAACATCAGGTGTAGGTTAAGTTATTTTTATCTAAAAGTTTAAAATGACAACCGTTACTGACAGATCAATCCTGATAATATACTGAGCGGCAAAAAATAAGGCCCTTATGTACGCAGTAATAGGTAATTTTCTATGTAGAATGGGCCAAATTTTGTGCCACTGAGTATGTTATAAACATGCTAACGTTTATGAGTTTGTTACTATTTCACTCTGAGCCAGCCGAATGGACTTTGAGTAAATTTAGTTTTAGATAGCTTGATATCAGAAATATCGCATATTAGATAATACCTACCTACGTTACTTTTATTCTGATATTCCACCTAAATAACGGGATGGAACTCAACCACTAAAGTCTAGATGTTTTTTTATCTCAGAATTTTCATTCATTTGCGAGACCTCATGCTTCAAAGCCGCGGGTAAATTTAGTTGTTACAAAACCGGCCAAGAGCGTGTCGGACACGCCCAAAATAGGGTTCCGTAGCCATCACGAAAAAAATAAGTAATATTTTTCTAAGGATTTCGTATTTTATTCGGAATCTTCCAAGTTTATGTATATTTTATACCTAGGCTGCTATTTACTCTTAAACTACTAATAATTCTCAAGCAAACTTAACCGTTATAGTTTTCCTTGAAAGTTTGATATACTTCCTACCATCCTGATTTTTTTCAAATTTTTGCACTTACCGGTTTAGATTTTAGAGGGGGGGACGCTCGATTTTAATGAAAATTTGCACTTTAAAGTTGAATATTTCGCAAACAAATCACTGAATCGAAAAGTTGTCTTAGCAAACCCCTAATGGTTTTAAAAGACCTATCCAACGATACCCACATTGTACCATTTTGTCGGCACAGTTTACCTATATATCCGTGCAAAATTACAGATTTATAGCATTGATAGTCCCTGAGCAAAGCCGCGGGCGGACAGGCAGACAGACAGACATGGCAAAACTATAAGGGTTCCGTTTTTGCCATTTTGGCTCCGGAACCCCAAAAACCCTACATTTTTACCGCACTAATATGTAGTCGTGATCATGGGTTTAAAAACACCCGTCCCGTAGTTATATACATTGTAACGCATATTGTAGTACGTATCTAATTTAAACGTGTACTATTGTAATCTGTGTTCAACTAAATAAATAAAACACCGATGGTTTGAACACTGTATCTATGCCAAGGTCCTGAATAGACAGAGACATTATATTGGTGGTTTTAGTAACTACATTTACATTAAATTTCGTAATATATTTTTCATGCTTAGACTACTAAGTTATCTTATACTATAAATTAAAGAATAAAAAACAGCTTAGCACTTCTCACGACAGTATTAAATATGTTGTAAAAGCCAAGCATGACGTTCCAATAATAGGTATTTGCCAGTAACTATTACATTGTATTACTACGAGGTATTAAGCTCGTGACTACTACTGAAGAAACTATTATTTAACTAGACACATCTCAAGGTCTTTTGCACCTTAAATCGTTTTATTTGCTAACAAAATAGCATCGCAGACTGATGTTTGAAACTTTTGTCTATTTTTATACAGAATAAACATAAACAGACTTGCTCTGCTAACTACTTCTGGATCAAAATCACAATAGAGGTTTATGAAGATATAAATTTAGTCACGAACGAGAATTATCTTTTAATCTTTCGTTTGAGTTGGTTACAAAATTAATTAATTCCATTAGAGTTGTTTTGTCTGAAAATTAATTATCTATGCTATGAGTAAACTTAAAGGGCCGCTCGTCTTTCGTTTCGGTACTTTTGCGTAATTGAAAAGTTGACTGCATAATTTTATTTCTTGAATCATTAATGTTTTTTTACGAACACTGCTAAAAAACTAGTCTTATCAAGTTTGACATTTGACGTTCACTGATTTAATTGAACGATCTTATTAAACCTAATCATAGTCTGGAGTATAACTACATACACGTAGCAGATACATTAATTGTGATCGGCACTGTTTGATAAGTTGAATTAATTAACTGTAATTGTTATCCAGATATTGCGCTGTGGTTGCTGATTTTAGTATACCTACCAGACTTGGAACTGTGTATGTATTTCGATGAGTTTATTACGTTTCTTAATTGTTGTAGCATACCTATCTAATTGCTGGCTGAATAAAGAATAATTGTTGTAACTATGTTTTCAGGCTATGTGCAAATTTCATGCAAAAGATGACGAGGATACACACTTAATTTCACACTATTCGACACTAATGTTGTAGTAAGTCGACAGGCAGGAAATTGTTTGTCTGTATTTTTATTTTTACTTTTTATTTTGTGTCCTTTTTTGTTTACGCATGTATCGAAGTTCTGTGTCTCTATCTATCTCGTACTATGTTGAAAAATAAGATAGATTACGTTATTCTTAATCAAGCCGTTACTTCAATACATGCGTAGTTAAATTTCATTTTGTAAGCTGTTACAAATTTTAGTTCCTGTATCCTAACACTAATTCACTCTGTGTAATTAGGCCAGAAACTTACAATAACGTGCACCTG